>NC_090656.1:40851543-40886543 GCF_040937935.1 Hyperolius riggenbachi
CACTTCCAGGGCGTACTGCGCCAGCTCGCTCCAGATCTCCAGGCGCTTGACCCAATACTCCATGGGATCAACAGGGGCATCGCTGTCAAGCCCGCTGTAGGACCCCATGTAGTCAGCCACCATGCGGGTCAGGCGCTGGCTGTGACCGGTGGAGGATGCTGCTGCATGCACCTCCTCTCTAGTCACTGCTGCCGGAGCCTCTACAGTCCTGTAGAGCTCGTGGCTGAGAGACAGCAGGTCTGTGGGGCGCTTGCTGCTGGATGCAGGCACCTGCTGCTGCCTCTGTGCTGGCTGCTGGACAGTGGGGGTGGAAGGCTGGGGGAAGGCTTCCTCCAAGCGCTCAACAAGGGCCTGCTGCAAGCTCCTTATTTGTTGCGCTGGGTCTCCTCCTGCAGGCGGCAGGAACTGGCTCAACTTCCCCTTGAGGCGTGGGTCCAACATCATGCTGATCCAGATGTCCTCCCTCTGCTTCATCTGGATCACCCTGGGGTCTCTGCGCAGGCACGTCAGCATGTGCGCTGCCATTGGGAAGAGGCGGGCCACGTCTGCTGGCACATCGACGGCAGTGCTGCTGTCCTCATCCTCCTCCTCTGCCTCGTCAGCCTCATCCTCTCTCCACCCCCGCACCAACTCAGCTGCACTGTGCTGCTCCCCCTCATCAGCAGCAAGGTCAGGGACCTCCACCAAGTCCTCCTCCTCCTCCCCCTCAGAGGTGGACTGTGCAGCTGCTTGCCGCTCCTGCTGGTCCAAGGCTGCCGCTCCCTGTTCCAGCAAAGCATCGAGGGCCCTGTTCAGCAGACAAACCAGGGGCACCCACTCGCAGACCATAGCATGGTCCCTGCTCACCATGTTAGTGGCCTGCAGAAAGGGAGCCAGCACTAAGCACACCTGCTGCATGTGCCTCCAGTCATCATCGGGGACGATGGACGGGATGTTGCTGGTCTTGTCCCTTCTCTGAGCGGCGGAAACAGTGGCCAGGGCAAGGTACTGTTTGACAGCGCGCTTCTGTTCAACCAGACGCTCCAACATCGCCAGGGTGGAGTTCCAGCGAGTCGGAACGTCAAGGATCAGCCGATGGCGTGGCAGATCCAGCTCCTTTTGCACGTCTTCCAGGCTCGCACAGGCTGCAGCCGAGCGCCGGAAGTGACGCACAACGTTCCTTGCCGTTTCCAGCAGTTCGCCCATCCCCTGGTAGGTGCGCAAGAACTTCTGCACCACCAGGTTCAGCACGTGGGCAAGACAGGGGATGTGGGTCAGGTTTCCCCTGTCTATTGCGGCAACCAGATTGGCCCCATTGTCGGCCACCACCTCTCCGACTCTGAGGCCTCTGGGGGTCAGCCAAATCCTCTCCTGCTCCTGGAGTTTGGCCAACACATGGGTTGCCGTCAGCTTGGTCTTCCCAAGGCTGACCAAGTGCAGCAGCGCTTGGCAGTGGCGGGCCTTCACGCTGCTGCTGAGGCGGGGGGTTTGGCCAGGTGTGCCGGAGGATGGCAGAGGATCGGAGGAACCTGCTGCAGTTCCCCTGACCCTGCGGGGTGGCACCACCCACTGTGTTGCTGCTGCTGCTGTGCCCGCTGCTGCTCTCCCATCCTCACCCCCTTCCACCAAGCTGACCCAGTGGACAGTGAAGGACAGGTAGCGGCCTGTCCCGAAGCAGCTGCTCCAGGAGTCCATGGTGACGTGGACCCTTTCACCAACCGTGTGCTCCAGCCCTCGCTCCACATTGGCCATCACAAAGCGGTGCAGTGCAGGAATGGCCTTGCGGGAGAAAAAGTGTCTGCTGGGGAGCTGCCAGTCTGGGGCTGCGCAAGCAAGCAGCGCACGAATGTCGCTCCCCTCCTGCACGAGCGTGTACGGCAGGAGTTGGGAGCACATGGCCCGTGCCAGCAAGCCGTTCAGCTGCCGCACGCGACGGCTGCTGGGAGGCAGAGCCCTAACCACCCCCTGGAAGGACTCGCTCAAAAGGCTCTGGCGTGGCCTTTTGCTGGCACGGGAATCAGCAGACACAGCGGAGGAGGCCACTGAGGACTGGCTGCCAGAACAGGCCTCAGTGTCGGCGGCAGGAGTTGCAGAGGGGGGAGGAGCAGTGCGTTTCCGCACTCCTGCTGGTGCTGCTGGAGGAGCAGGAGGGCGGGTGGCTGCTGTTGCTGCTGCTGCTGAAGGCTGTGCAGTGATGGGTGTGGTGCCACTGCCAGCACCAGATGCCTTCAGCCTCTGGAACTCCTGATGCTGGTGGAAATGTTTCGCAGCAAGGTGGTTGATGAGCGAGCTGGTGCAGAACTTTAAGGGGTCTGCACCTCTGCTCAACTTCCGCTGACAGTGGTTGCAAGTGGCGTACTTGCTGTACACAGTGGGCATGGTGAAATATCGCCAGATTGGTGACAGAAACATCGCCCTACGGCATGGAAGCGCTGCTGCCTGTCTCCCTGTGGTGGTTGGGGGGGGGGCTTGGGGGGCTTGGGTGCGGCTGGTGGTGGTACTGGCAGATGCTGCTGCTGCTGCTGAGCCTGAGACACCAGCAGGCTGTGGGACCTGCCTACTGCTGCTGCCAATGCTTGCAATGATGCGCCTCCTTGCAAGGCCCACAAGAGCATCCTCCTCCTCCTCCTCAGAGCTGCTGAGGACGACATCCCCTGGAGGTGGTGGCACCCAGTCTCTGTCTGTCACCGGGTCATCATCATCCTCCCCCTCCTGAAACATGTCCTGCTGGGATGAGGACCCCCCAAACTCCTCTCCTGATGCATGGATGGGCTGCTTGACTGTCGCCACAGTCTTGCTGTCCAATCCCTCATCCCCCAAAGTGCCCATCAGCATCTCCCCCTCAAAATCGCCAACAACAGCAGACAATTGACTCATGATGCCTGGGGTCAAAAGACTGCTGAATGACAGGTCGCCAACTGACGGTGAACTGGCCTCCTCCCCAGGCCCTGCTGGGCGGCTGCTGCGAACAGGGGTGGTGGTGAGGGTGGAGGCCTCGGATGCAGAGCTGATGGCGGGCTGCTCATCCTCCGTCATCAGTTGCACCACAGTGTCTGCATGCTTATTCTCAATGGGACGTTTCCGACCCGGCTGGAGGAAAATCGGAGCAGGTGCTACACGCTGCTGCTGCTGTGTCTCTGCAGCGTGAGTTGCAGATGCTCCTGCTGGGCGGCGCCCAAGGCGTCCACGGCCAGTGGCTATGGGAGGAATGTTAGCCACTGACGCTGCTGCTGCTGCTGCGGAACTGTGCATGGTGGCGCGCCCGCGGCTTGCCACAATGCTGCTCCCTCTCCTCCTGATTCCCTTGCTGCCCTTCCCCTTGCCCAAACCGCACTGGCTGCCACTTCCAGACATCTTCGATGTTTTGGGCGTATAGAAAAAAGTTTTTTAAAAGGGCGGGTGAAAAGTGGGGTACTTTAATGGAGTGGGTTGGTGGGTGAGGTGACTGAGTGAGTGTCCCTAGTACAGTAAGTAAGTAGTAACAGTCAGGAAGTACAACTAGCAGTTACAATAATCAGTAGTAATCACAAGTAAATTTAGTGTGTGTACACTACAGACAGTGAGTGCACGCACGCGCAAACACGCGCAGGAGCTAGCCTATGAACAGTGACTGAGTGAGTGTCCCTAGTACAGTAAGTAAGTAAGTAGTAACAGTCAGTAAGTACAACTAACTAATTACAATAAGCAATCAGTTATCAGAAGGAAATAGAGTGTGTGTAGTGTGTGTACACAGACAGTGAGTGCACACACGCAGGAGCTAGTAGCCTATGAACAGTGACTGAGTGTCCTAGACTCCTAGTACAGTAAGAGTAAGTAGTAACAGTAAGTACAACTAACTAATTACAATAAGCAATCAGTTATCAGAAGGAAATAGAGTGTGTGTAGTGTGTACACAGACAGTGAGTGCACACACGCAGGAGCTAGTAGCCTATGAACAGTGACTGAGTGTCCTAGACTCCTAGTACAGTAAGTAGTAACAGTAAGTACAACTAACTAATTACAATAATCAATCAGTTATCAGAAGGAAATAGAGTGTGTGTAGTGTGTACACAGACAGTGAGTGCACACACGCAGGAGCAGCTAGTAGCCTATGAACAGTGACAGTGAGTGTCCTAGTACAGTTACAGTATATAACTACAATACTAATACAATCAGTAGTAAAGGACAGCAGAAATACTGGTATAGAATAGAGAGAAATAAACAGAGGACAGGAGGACAGCTGCCCACACAGGCAAGGCCCTGAGGCCTAAAGCTGTAAGCCTGCAGCAGCTGGCCTGTCTCTATGTAACACAAAAGCTACTAACTAAAATACAATGTCTAACTAACTAACAACAATATAGGTGTGTATAGGAGGTGTATGTGAGCAAAAACGCTAGGTAAATGACCACAATAAAGCTCTTGCTAAGCCAAAGCACAAAGGAGCAACTCTCTCTCTATGCAAGTCTCAGGCAAGGACGGAAAAACGTAACATGGCGGCCGCTATTTATAGGGTAGGGGCTGGCCAGGGTCCCCCTCTGTGATTGGCTGCCGTCAGAGGGCCTGGAAACCCTCTGATTGGCTCTAAGGACATCAATCTGGGCTATGACGCTATTCGAGCTCGGTACCGAGCTCGAATAGCGCCGTTTGCTCGAATAGCTCGAATAGTGAATGGGCTATTCGAGTGTACGCGAATAGCCCATTCGAATAGCTACAGCTATTCGGAGCTCGAATGCCGAGCTCGAATAGCTGGAAAAGAGCTCGAATATTCGAGCTACTCGAATATTCGAGCTCTGCTGAGCACCACTGGGCCTAAGTGATTGCTGGTCTGGCTGGAAGGACTTTCATAAGGTCTTTGGCCTAGTGCACACCGGAGCGTTTCCGCTGCGGTTTGCGATCTGCTTGCGGGTGCGGATCCGCTAGGGTAATGTATTTCAATGGGCTGGTGCACACCAGAGCGGGAGGCGTTTTGCAGAAACGCATACTCCCGGGCTGCTGCAGATTTTGTATTGCGGATGCGTTTCTGCCTCAATGTTACGTATAGGAAAACCGCAAACCGCTCTGAAAAACGGCACTTCAGAGCGGTTTGCCAGGCGTTTTTTGTTACAGTAGCTGTTCAGTAACAGCTTTACTGTAACAATACATGAAATCTACTATACCAAAACCGCTACACAAAACCGCAAAACGCTAGCTGAAACGCTGCAGAAAAATAAGAAAAAGCGTTTCAAAATCTGCTAGCATTTTGCGGATCTGCTAGCGGTTTTTGGTGTGCACTAGGCCTTCGTCCTGATGTAAAATTGGCCAGTAATGTTTTATAATGTTGAATATATTGTGTGATTGGTTAAAGAATGTACTAATCAATCGAGGAGGTGCCCTATTGGTTTGTGCTGGCTTTTTTTTTTGCCAGTTCATGTGCTTGAGTGCATATTATTTGTACTTTACTCTTGCATGTCTTGTTGCATGTCCAATTATGAGCTAATTAGCTTCTGTGTGATTTATATTTGCCCTACGGGAAGATATTCATGCTTCAGCAGTTGCATTTGCAATATTGCATACATTTGAATTTAGTTAAATATTGCACACATTAGAATTTAGTCAGATATTGAACAATTTAAATGAGTAACTTAGGCCTCTTTCACATTGGGACGTTGCGTTTGATGCGACGTTAAAGTTGCACAACGTGCCCCTAATGCAGCACTTGTAGGTTATGAAATTGGACGTTATTTTGCACTGTGTTATGTGTCTCTCGGTGCGCCATTTTTGTCGCATACTGATGGAACGAAAACGGCGCATGCGTTACATTTAAAAAAAAAAAAAAAAAAACCTTACTGAGTATGTGCAACACACATAACGCAGCAAATGTATTGCTAAATGCACAGCATGCAGCACTTTCTAAATATTGCTACACATTACACACAAGGCAACGTGTGCACTGTGAATGTTGCACAGACTTTGTATTGCTGTGCATTAGTCTGCGTTATAAAATTTTCTAAAGTGCGACTTTAACGTCGCACTGTGAAAGAGGCCTTAATGTTGGTTTTATTGTGTGATTCATTGAAATAATAAATTCACACGCAAATTCGCATGGAATCAATGAAAAAGCCCACAGGCACTGCCATGGTTAAATTCGTATATAGCCGCATACAAAATTCGCCTCCGCATGCAAATTTTTACAGCGGCGATTTCGCACCGCACAAGTGGAAACGGGCCCTTATGGTTCCTTTGATTGCTCCATCTGTTACTTGGATAACTGTGGTAATTCTAGAGCTAATACATGCCGACGAGCTCTGACTCCCAGGGATGCGTGCATTTATCATACCAAAACTAATCCGGGTGCCCGGGTGGGAGGGGGGCGGCCTTCCCTCCCCGGCTGCTTTGGTGACTCTAGATAACCTCGGGCCGATCGCACGTCCCCATGACGGCAATAACGCATTCGGATGTCTGCCATATCAACTTTCGATGGAACTTTTTGCGCCTAACATGGTGACCACGGGTAACCGGGAATCAGGGTTTGATTCCGGAGAGGGAGCCTGAGAAACGACTACCACATCGAAGGAAGCTAGCAGGCGCGCAAATTACCCACTCCCGACTCGGGGAGGTAGTGACGAAAAATAACAATACAGGTCTCTTTCGAGGCCCTGTAATTGGAATGAGTACACTTTAAATCCTTTAACGAGGATCTATTAGAGGGCAAGTCTGGTGCCAGCAGCCTGAGACCTAGGTGGAGACAGAGAGCTGTGCAGAGAACCAGAGTAAGCCGAAAGGCCTGGGAGCTAAATTTTGCCTGCCTGTCCAGCAGGTGCTGCCATGAGCGGGGACAGCGGGGGCTGGAGCCCCAATGGAAGTCCGAATATGTCTGAAACTCCCCCAAACTTGGAAGGGTGGACAGTTCCAATGGAAGGAGAGTCCGCTGCAGATTTCAGGCAGCGGATGGTCATGTTAGTTTACGAGCTATAGTTTGCATCTGAGGAAGATGAGGTGTTGCGGAATAAAATACGCATTGTTAGCGGACGAATTAATCGTGCATGGAGCAACAACAGAGCTGGCCTGCGGGAGGAGCTTTCAAGACTGAAGGAAGAGTATGCAGTGAATACTGAAAAGTTAAGTAATTTGATGAAATCTGCGGGACGTTTTGCAGAACTGTACTCAAACTGCTCCCGTTACCGCAAAATGGAGCAGAATATCAAAATACAATAATGATAATAGTCCTAAACTTAGTGCGAAAACCCGGGGTCCTGCCGGTTCAAACACACAAGGATCTGACTAAGGTCTGAGCACAAGCACGGATGTGTTCGCAACAACAGACAAGGAACCAGGTTTAAGTATCCTAGGGCAGTTTAAACTGCCCGCCCAGAATCCTCCAACCAATCAGAACAGCGAAACAGGGAGACTGGAGTCAGCTGATCTGTCTCCTGAGAGCATAAACAGACTGCCGCTTCGCGCGCGCTGCCCTAGCCCTGTGAAGTGCCGAGAGCCCAGTGCAGCTAGCAAGCGCCGCCGAACCCTGACACACCGGGCCAGCGGCGGTGGCGATGATGTCAGACCCGGGCGCAGCGGTCGCGCTGCTGCCCGGCGATGCAATACCGCTCTTCATCCTGACACTATTATTCCCTCTTGAATGGCGTTGTGAGATAAAAGCTGTCTAGCAGTGGTGCTCACCGCCAGGTCGTGATCACGCTTACGCGTGGATTCACGACCATTTTGACGCATTCCGCCTCGGACACGAAAATCCGTGAATAGATTTTCAACCACGAAAATCTGCTTCGGCTACGCGTGAATGCGGACAGAAATCCGCATTCACGCTCGTGAAACCCGGCGCTGAAGTCGTGGTTTGCGGAAATGCGTCAAAATATGCGGAAGTGACACATTGCAGGCCAATCAGAGTGCCCCAGCCAGGCCCTAGCAACCAATCACAGGAGGGGAGCTATGCCCTCCCCTCCTGAATATAAAGAGGCGGCCATGATGGAAAAGCTCTGTCCTTGCTAGACTGTGGTGCTGAGAGGATTATCTCCAGGCCATTGTTTGAGCAAGTGCATTTATTGTGTTAAAAACAAAGCGTTTTTTTTGCTAACACTGCTCTTATACTGTACACAGTTAGCTAGTCAGTGAGTGATTGCTGTAGTTAGTTGTAGTCAGTGTAGTGTAGTGGGAGTGTGGGAGTCTAGTGATTATTTAACTGTGTGTAGTGCAGGCAGGTTCAGTGCTGCAGTGTAGTCAGTGTAGTGGGAGTGGGAATTATCTGTGTGTAGTGCAGGCAGGCAGGTTAGTGCAACTGCAGTGTTCACTTGCATATTCCAGTGACAGTTATACACTTGTACTATTTGCAGGCAGCCAGTCACACCGCCGGCGCCGCCACTCTCTGCCAGCGCTGTTCATTCATTCTGTCAGTGACCTTGTGCCGTGCCCAGTGCCCACTGCTCGCTCGCTGGCATATGAGCATCTCATTACACAGTGTGACATCCTTGTGTGCCCACTGCATCCTTCAGTGACCTTGTACTGTGCCCACTGCATCCTTCAGTGACCTAGTTGTATATCCAGTGCCCACTGCTGTGCCCACTGCATCCTTCAGTGACCTTGTACTGTGCCCACTGCATCCTTCAGTGACCTAGTTGTATATCCAGTGCCCACTGCTGTGCCCACTGCATCCTTCACTGACCTTGTGCTGTGCCCACTGCATCCTTCATTGACCTAGTTGTAAATCCAGTGCCCACTGCATCCTTCAGTGACCTTGTACTGTGCCCACTGCATCCTTCAGTGACCTTGTACTGTGCCCACTGCATCCTTCAGTGACCTAGTTGTATATCCAGTGCCCACTGCTGTGCCCACTGCATCCTTCAGTGACCTTGTACTGTGCCCACTGCATCCTTCAGTGACCTAGGTGTATATCCAGTGCCCACTGCATCCTTCAGTGACCTTGTACTGTGCCCACTGCATCCTTCAGTGACATAGGTGTATATCCAGTGCCCACTGCTGTGCCCACTGCATCCTTCAGTGACCTTGTACTGTGCCCACTGCATCCTTCAGTGACCTAGTTGTATATCCAGTGCCCACTGCTGTGCCCACTGCATCCTTCAGTGACCTTGTACTGTGCCCACTGCATCCTTCAGTGACCTTGTACTGTGCCCACTGCATCCTTCAGTGACCTAGTTGTATATCCAGTGCCCACTGCTGTGCCCACTGCATCCTTCAGTGACCTTGTACTGTGCCCACTGCATCCTTCAGTGACCTAGGTGTATATCCAGTGCCCACTGCTGTGCCCACTGCATCCTTCAGTGACCTTGTTCTGTGCCCACTGCATCCTTCAGTGACCTAGGTGTATATCCAGTGCCCACTGCTGTGCCCACTGCATCCTTCAGTGACCTTGTACTGTGCCCACTGCATCCTTCAGTGACCTAGTTGTAAATCCAGTGCCCACTGCTGTGCCCACTGCATCCTTCAGTGACCTTGTACTGTGCCCACTGCATCCTTCAGTGCCGTTGTACTGTGCCTGGTGCATCCTTCAGTGACCTTGTACTGTGCCCACTGCATCCAGTGATTCATTACTAGCAACATGTCTGGCAGGGTTTCGCGGGGTGAGAGGAAAGGGAGTTCAATTGCCTCAGCCACTTCTGGGACTGCTCCACGTCCAGGGAGAGGACGCCCAGCTGTACGTGGTCGTGATGCAGCAGAAAGGGGGGCAGCAAAGCCTGGGCCGAGTCAGCGGACGCCATTGTCCAAATATTTTAAAGTTTCTGGTCCCCGTGTGGTGGTTGAGCAAATGGAACCTGACGTACTCATGGACATCATGACTTCCTCCCAGACCTCTACTGTGAGCCCCACTCCAAGCAGCAGCAGCAGCAGCCAACGTCCCACGCTTGTTGTGACATCCACCCCAGCACCCACTGGTCAGCAGCCCTCCCAGGATGACAGCGTTCTGTCCCTCAGTCCGGCTTCTGGGAACATGCTGATGCAAGAAGCTCAGGACTTACTGGGGACTGATGTGGCAGAGATTGAGATCGGGCCACAATCACAAGCGTTGTTGAGTTCTGGTGATGAAGAAGAGGGGTCTGTGTCTGGGGATGTAGGGACAGAAGAGGAGGCAGGGGAGTCAGAGGAAGAGCTGGATTATGAAGATGCTGCTGATGATGACGACGTTGTGGGCCCTAACTATGTGCAGCCTGCTGAGTCCGTGGAAGAATGGTCAGAGGCAGAGCAGGATGACGAGTCACCTCGGCCTAGGCAAGGATATCGCCATATGTCGGGCAGGGGCATCGGCAGCAGTGGGCGTGGAGGAAGTAGACAGGACACTGCTTCAGCCGGCACCACCACCATGCAACCCCCGGCAACTACTACCACACATTGTTCCGCTGCACCCTCTGCTAGTGGGGGCCGCAGTAAATTAAAGTCACCAGTGTGGGATTGCTTTGAGGAATGTACTGATGACAAAAGGTATGCTGTGTGCAGGTTATGCAGCAAAAGATTGAGCCGTGGGAAAAGTCTGAGCAAGATGGGTACCTCATCCCTCCAGGGCCACCTGAGAAGCCGCCACTGCCGCGAGTATGCGGAGTTTAAGAGGAAGCAGGCACTGCTGGCAGGGGTTCCTGAGAGCAGAAGGCCCACCAGCGCAGCAGCATCATCCCTCCCTCAGGGTCGTGAATCCCCCACAGTAGTAGCACGCAAGCGCTCTTCCACCTCGGCTACTCAGGACACAGACATTGAGGCTGGCAGCCAGTGTTCGTCTCTCTCCTCTGTCTCCCCTGCATCCCAGCGTCGTCAGACCCTGCTGAGCGACACCTTTCTTGTCTGACCAATCCTCTGCCTCCAAGCCACAGGCGGATCCGCAAACTAAATGGCTTGCTGGCCCGGGTCATGGCATCACAGCTGCTTCCCTACTCCCTGGTGCAGGAGGGGAGCGCCATGCGGACGCTGCTCCAATTTGGCATCCCCGAGTGACAAGTCCCCAGTCGCCACTATTTCAGCAGGAGCGCGATCCCAGCACTCCACAAGTTTGCGGTGGAAAACGTGGCCCGTTCCCTGGACTACTCTGTGGGCAAGAGGGTCCACGTGACCATGGACTCGTGGAGTAGCAGATTTGGGACAGGTCGCTACCTGTCCTTTACGGCCCACTGGGTGACACTGATGGAAGCGAGGGAGGACAAGAGCGCATCAGCCCAGCTAGTGGTGCCACCACGCGGGATCAGGGGGATGCAGAAGGGTCCTGTCACGACACTCCCTCTGCACCCGGAAAGCAAGCCCGCCTCGGCAGCAGCAGCGCCAAGCCTCGGCACTGCCAAGCCCTTTTAAAATTGGTGACCCTGGGGAAGGAGAGGCTTACGGCCACCAACGTCCTGGCCGCCCTCAGGAAGCAGGAGCGGAGGTGGCTGACCCCCAGAGGCCTGGAAGTGGGGTATGTGGCAGCCGATAACGGGGCCAACCTGGTGGCAGCAGTGCAGCAGGGAAACCTCCAGCACATCCCCTGCTTGGCCCACGTGCTCAATCTTGTGGTGCAGCGCTTCTTGCGCACCTACCAGGGGATGAGCGAGCTGCTGCAGGATGCCCGGGCGGTGGTACACTTTTTCCGCCTGCCAGCCACTGCCTCTGCACTCCTGTCCACCTTACAGCAGCAGTATGGAAGGCCACAACACCGGATGCTTATCGACATGCCAGTTCGCTGGAATTCGACTCTGGCCATGTTGGAGCGGCTGTGTCAGCACAGGCTGGCTCTTAGGGCCTACATGCTAGACCCAAGTGTCCCCAGCAACCAGCAAGTCCCCATGATTACTGCCACTCAGTGGACACTGATGCAGCAAGTATGCCTGGTGCTGAGTTCCTTCCTGGAGGCAACCAAGATGGTCAGTGAGGAGCGGGCCTCTGTGTGCCAGTGGGTGCCCTTGGTTTGTCTACTGGAGCAGGCAATGGACAATTTAATTGAGCGTGGGGATGAAGCCCTGAGGCAGTTGGAAGAACAGGAGCAGATGGCAGCACAGTCCAGCTCAGAGGAGGGCTCACAGCAGGTAGTGGAAGAGTTGGAGGTCCCTAACCTGAATGAGGAGGAGGAGGAGGAGCAGAGTGCAGAAGGCATTGTACGTGGATGGCGGTTTGAGGAGGACAACGACATGGCACAGGAAGAGGACAGGCATGCATTATGGGACAATGGCGAGGACGAGGAAGATCTTGCTGGCAGGGCCCACTTGTTTCCCATGGCTGTGCACATGTTGCGCTGCCTTTGCAGGGACCCCCGGGTGATCCAGATGCGTTCAAGGGAGGACATCTGGATTACCTTGATGCTTGATCCCCATCTGAAGGGGAAGCTGGGAGACTTAATGACGCCATCCACCACCGAGCAACACACAAGGGAGTTGAAGGAGGCCCTTGTGCGCAGACTACTGGAAGCATTCCCCCAGCCTTCCACCCCCACTGTAACTGCTCTGCCAAGCCAGCAAGAGGTGCCTGCCATTGCCATTAGCAGCACAACAACAACCACCAGCAGCAGCAGCAGCAGCAACTGGCGCCCCGGAGACCTGAAGAGCCTAAGCAAGAGCCTGTATGCAGTGCAGCAGCCCAGAACAGAGGTGCCCGCCACAGCATCCACCAACAACCAGCACGAGCAACGACTGACCACCATGGTGTCTGACTATATGGGGTCAACCAGCGGGCTCAATGACACCGACAGCCCCGTGGACCCCTTGGAGTACTGGGTCAAGAGACTGGACATCTGGAGCGAGCTTTCCCAGTACGCCCTGGAACTCCTATCCTGCCCTCCTTCCAGTGTCCTCTCAGAGAGATGCTTTAGTGCGGCCGGTGGCGTGGTCACAGAGAAGCGCTCTCGGCTCTCCCACGCCTCTGTGGACAAACTCCCCTTCCTGAAAATCAACCAGGCTTGGGTGGAAGGTGAGTTCCTGGCCCCTATTGTCGGACACAGGGGGACATGAAGTGGCTGCTGCATGTGCTGTTGTTAACTATGCCTGCCTTTATAAAGACAGTTACTACCTGCCTAGTGCCTACCTTGGTTAATTTTTTGGTGTTATGGTACTACTACCAGTAAGTTGCCATGGTCCTCCTTCTGAGCTGCTGAACTGACCGCCCGCTTTGTCCTCCTGACTCAGTCGCTACTACACTCTGCGTTCACACTGCCCGGGTCACTGGGTGCATTTAATTTTTTGGCCAGCACTATGACGCTGTGCTACTACTACTACTACCACAAGTATGTTGCCATAGTCCTTCTGTGCTGCTGCTGCTGCTGCTGCTGAACTGATCGCCCGCTTTGTCCTCCTCCTCCTCCTGACTCAGTCGCTACCACGGTACCACCAATGCACTCTGTCTGCGTTATCATGGCCCGGGTCACCAGGTGCATTTAATTTTTTGGCCAGCACTATGACGCTGTGCTGCTACTACTACCACCAGTATGTTGCCATGGTCCTTCTGTGCTGCTGAATTGACCGCCGACATTGTCCTCCTCCTCCTGACTCACTCGCTTCCACCAATGTACTCTGTCTGCGTTCACACTGCCCGGGTCACCGGGTGCATTTAATTTTTTGGCCAGCACTATGACGCTGTGCTGCTACTACTACTACCAGTATGTTGCCATGGTCCTTCTGTGCTGCTGAACTGACCGCCCGCATAGTCCTTCTCCTGACTCACTGCCCGTGTCCACTGACAACTCTGCTGCGATGTCATTGCTAATTGCTGCAAAAAAAACAAACAAAAAAAAATTACAAAAACCTCTCTGGGGCCTTTTTGGCATCAGCCACTCATCCTCCTCCAGCGGTACCTTCGCCGCCAAGTGCCATTGGAACTCGCCTTCACCTCTTTGACTGCTTAACGCGTATATCCCTTTTTAAAACCACTTATTACCAATTAATAGCCCCATTTAAAGTGTTGATTTCACTTTAAAATCCATTTTCTCTAGAAAAAATTTTTTTTGGGGAATTGTTTATGTTGAAGTTATGTTGCCCCTTATCACCTCGATAATCCATGCAATTTGGGGGATTGTAGCATGTATGGGGGCTTTGTTATTAACGTTAAAAGAAAATCCGCCTCCGGGCAGGAATCCACATTCACGGCAGAAAATCCGCATGGTTGCGTGGACGCGGACGAAAATCCGCATGCGGCGGGGCCGAATGCGGATTTTTTTTTTTTTTTTTTTGCAACCACGCGGATTTCCGAATTCGTGGATGAGGCACATCCGAGCATCCCTGCTGTCTAGCACGTTTTGCTGGAGTGGAGTAGAAACAATGAAAAGAAAAGAAAAAAGAACAAGAATACTGTCAGTAATCCTGTGCTTACCAGCTCAGTTGCTGCTGCCACCTCAGGCAGCGCATCTGGGACTTCCAGTGCGGCTGGCCACAGTGGCAGGGATAGTGTCAGCGACGTTCCTACGGGGATTCGGCCGCATGGTACCCAGACTGTAAATGAGGGCAGACTCATGCGCTGGCAGCGTCGCTTCTCTTATGCTCTAAGGAAGCGTGTCAGCTGGTTAGCTGACACGCGTGGCTCCACCTCCGGTTCCGGATTGGCCAAACGGCTTGGGGGCGTGTTCTCCTGCTTAGTCGGGCTTCTTAAGCTCTGTTCTGACACTTGCTCACTAGAGATGGGAAGTTCGGATCTTTTCACTGATCCGGATGATTCGAATCGGATCATTGAAAAGATCCGGATCTTTGATCCGAATCTCGGATCATTTTACTACCGAAGCATTCGGGGGTGAAATGAATAGCAGGACAGGTCTTTCCCTGCTGTGGACAGGAGAAGGGGGGTGGACACACAGAGAAGGGGAGAAGATGGACAGAGGGCAGGGAGTGGACAGAGAAGGGAGGAGGGACGAGCAGGGAGCAGAAATGTTTGTTTGCACACAATACCCACATGCTGCAATCATATGCTTTACATGTATTTCACCTATATGCTCATCTGTGTACTTTGAATGCAAACGTCACACAGTGAAATAAAGCATTCCCCAAAGCATTCCCAGAAGTAAAGTGCAGCTGTTTAGAGTAGTGCAGGAGGATCATATTGCCCTGCAATCACAGTGCCTGCAAAGTTACTGAGCTGTGCTGAGCTGAGCCAAAAGCTTCCAATGTGTTCACTGTGCATAGCTACGGAACAGCCTATAATCAGCAGCACGTTATAACCAGTATGTGTGCTCTACACATATCTGGCAGTGGCACCCATGTCCCCTCTCTCTCATCTACCTGTCTCCCTGCAAGGCTGGCTCCCATCCAACAGAGCGATCCATCTCAGCTCTGCTTCCAGGACCCCGCTGCCCGCAGAGAGGGGGCGTGTCGCTCCTGGCCCCGCCCCTTTTGCAATCCGAATCACTCATTTTGATGATTCGGATGATTCGACTCACAAAATAGATTCGGATCAAAGATCCGAATCATTCATGATCCGGACAACACTATTGCTCACTGTCTGCTCTAGCTAACACTTCGTAGTGAAGGCTTCAGACCCTAGTCAGTTCCGTGTGTGGCTTGAACCGGCAGGACCCCGGGGATTCCATACTAGCTCAGCATATATAAATATTGATTACTTGTGTTTGACTATTGCCTGTTTCTCTGACTTCTCTTTGCCTGCCGATTCTGTACCTTTGCCAATCTGATCTGTTGCCGACCTCTGCCTGATTACTTACTTAGATTTTGCCTGCCGATTTTGCCTGATCTGTTGCCAACCTGTTTCTGTATGACCATTCTATATCTGTAATCAGTGTTAGTACTACCTTCTACTATCACTGTGTCTACACATTTCCCTTTCAGGGAACGTTGTATTATTGTCTGCTAGTGGCCACACACACTAGCAGATTGTTAGAAAAACAACCAAAAAACCCTAAGAGGATGTCTCGTCATTACGAGATCATCGTCCTAAAAGCTAACACCCTACCCCCTGTTTCTAACTACAGAGAGTCTTGTACCCTAAACTATCTAAAGGAGTTGGTAAGCAACAAAGGGTCGACTATGTCCAACTCACCACCAGAAATGTTTTGATCCCATTATTTGAGATAGAATAACAACTTTATGCTTAGAAAAATCTCAGTTTCATTGGTATTTTAGCAGTATTGGGTTGGGGGTAGAAGGAAGGGGAGGAGGGGGAGGAGGGCTAAAAAAAGAGGGGGAGGAAGTTGGTTCACAGGGGGAAGGAAATATACTGCTAGTATGATAACAGATATGGTTATAACATCACATATATACTAATTTCACAGTCTGACGTTATATCGGGTAGATCAGAAGAATTGTTCTGTGTAAATATTTAACGATTATGTTATCTGATATTCAATACAGTATGTGACTAAATGCAATTGGATATTTGGAACCAGAAAACCAGTTTAAATATAGAAAACAGCAGAAAGAATAGATTTTAATGGTTGATTCCAGAACGTGCCAGTAGGTGTCGCTGTTGCACAAAAATAGTTGTATGAGGCAGACAAACTTTTAAAGTCAGTTTAAATTGAAAAGTGGGAACCTTGGGGAGGAGGGGAGAAAACGAGCAAAATAGGGCAATTAGCCCAAAAAGAAAGTTGTCCTTGTATACTGTTATTGACTGGGAAAGAAAGTCAGTGAACTGATTTGAAATATTAAGCAGTTTGTAACTGAAAAAACCAAAGTATATTTATTAGAGTGACCAGGTTTTTGTGGGTCCAACCTGGGACAGGGAGGGGGGGGCGCGGGGAAGGGGGGGGCGCGCAGCACGCCACGCTGAAAAGTGGGGAGGACTGAGGAGCGTGCAGTGATGAAGACCCGGGGGGGGGGCTGCGGCGAAAAATGGGCGTGCCCATGACATTGTATGGGCGGAGCTAACTTAATGATGTAACAGCGAGGCATAAGAAAGCAGTGTTTACGCCATGATGTGGACAAACGAGACTTTGCATCATGGGTGTGCAGAAACTGTGTGATGCTAATAGTATACTGTAACCACAAAGCAGCAAACATAGCCATCTATGACCATTAAATAATAAATGCAGTAACAGTTACCCCGGACACCAGAAAATAAACGCAATGAGCAACATGTCAGCACAAAATAAACGCAATGCGGGCAACATGTCAGAACAAAATAAACGCAATGCGGGCAAACATTTCACCAGAAAATTAATGCAATGCGGGCAAACATTTCACCAGAAAATAAACGCAATGCGGGCAAACATTTCACCAGAAAAGAAATGCAATGCGGGCAAACATTTCACCAGAAAAGAAATGCAATGCGGGCAAACATTTCACCAGAAAAGAAACGTAATGGGAGCAAATTTCACCTGGAAAAGAAAGCATTTACTCACCTGGCAGAAGTCTCCGGCCTCTGGCGCGCTGCTCCCGGGACCACCTTCCTCCTGCTCGTCTCCCGCGCTGACAGGGCTACGGCAAGATGGCGCCCGAAGCCCTGTACTAGAGACACAAATAGTCTCCAGTACAGGGCTTCGGCAGCCATCTTGCCGTAGCCCTGCTCGCCTGCCAGTGTCGGAACAGACACCAGAAGAAGGAGGCTGTAGCGGGGCTGCGGGCAATGAACTGACACGGCGTCTCAGTTCATGAGAATAGAGTGACCAGAGTCCCGAGGCCGGGATGTCCCGCTGCTGAAAGCGGGACATTTCCCGGGACCTCATGCAGCCTGGGACAGCGGACCCCGAATCCGGGACGCGTCCCGGGCAATCCGGGACGTCTGGTCACTCTATATTTATGCTATGAACGGTGAAACCGAGAAGAGAGTTCAAGAGGCCTGGTGTATTGAGCCTCTGCCAGATTTTAAAGAGACCCAAGTCATAGACATAGTCGGACTGGCCTGGGGGGTCAGTCTGCTAGTGGCCACACACACTAGCAGATCATTACATTAGAGCAGACCATACCGATATGGAAGAGCTTTGCAAACAATTTCAAGCTCTCACGCTGGTAGTTGAAAACCTAAGCAATACGGTGACCAACTAACAGCAACAATTGGGCAGATTGTCCCAGGCTGTTCATGGACTGCAGCCGCCACAGCATGTTCAAACTGCACCACCAGGTTACCTGTACCTGAGCCTAAAATGCCATTGCCAGAGAGATTTTCCGGACATAGAAGCGATTCCCGCAATTTCAGGAGTCACTGTCAGTCTTACTTTGAAATGAGACCTATTTCTTCCGGCAATGAGCATCAGAGGGTCACCTTGATAAACACTCTTACAGGGTGATTCCCAAACTTGGGCCTATAGTTTACCACCTAATCATGAGGCTTTAAATTCTGTCAATGATTTCTTTGATGCTATGGCTATCATTTATGACAACCCAGATAAAGCTGCCACTGCTGTCCGTAGGATCCGCAACCATCGTCAGGGACATAGTTCTGCGGAGGATTACGCTGCGGAATTTCAAAAGTGGGCTAGTGCCTCTAGGTGGGGGAACTTTGCCCTTTTGGATCCATTTTTATTAGGATTATCTGATAGTGTCTGAAGTCTTGATTGGTCATCCTGAACCTCGCACTTTGGAGGAAGCCATTGATTTGGCTATTAAAATTGACCGCAGACTCGGCTACCACCATCAGAGCAGGTCTCGGTCACTTTTGCGTTCCTCCATGCTAACCTCCAGCCCTCTCACACACTCTGATGAACCCACGCAGCTGGGCCACACTAAATTGTCTGAGCCTGAGAGGCGGAGAAGAAGACAGGTGGGGTTATGTTTTTATTGTGGGGAAAAAGGGCATGTGGTACAGAACTGTGTCGAGAAGTCGGGAAACTTCCTTCGCCTTGGTGTACCCCTAGGCGATCTACAATCACGTCAGAATTCTGAAAAGCTACTGCTACCTATTAACCACTTCAGGACTGCCCCCAGCCGATGGGCGGCGGCAAAGACCGGGCCTAAACGACCGCAATACGCCCATCGGCGGGGGCGGCGGCGGGTGTGGTTATGCGGCTATCGCGTCATTCGTGACGCGATCAGCCGGCGGAGACTGGCTCCGCCCCCTCGCGCTGTAACCCGCCGGCCGTTCGGAAGCGCCGGCGGGTTACTAGCACCCGGATCGCCGCATGACAGATGTATAATAGGCTTTGTAATGTATACAAAGCCTATTATACAGGCTGCCTCCTGCCTTGGTGGTCCCAGTGTCCGAGGGACCACCAGGGCAGGCTGCAGCCACCCTAGTCTGCACCAAGCACACTGATCCTGCCCCCCCTTCCCTCTGATCGCCCACAGCACCCCTCAGACCCCCCCCCTGCCCACCCCCCAGACCACTGTTTGCACCCAGTCACCCCCCCTAATCACCCATCAATCACTCCCTGTCACTATCTGTCAACGCAATTTTTTTTAACCCTAAACTGCCCTCTGCTCCCTCCTGATAACCACCCCACCCCTCAGATTCTCCCCAGACCCCCCCCCCCCTGTGTACAGTATGCCTCTATCCCCCCTGTAATAACCCACTGATCACCTGTCAATCACCCATCAATCACCCCCTGTCACTGCCACCCATCAATCAGCCCCTAACCTGCCCCTTGCGGGCAATCTGATCACCCACCCACATCAATAGATCGCCCGCAGATCCGACATCAGATCACCTCCCAAGTGCAGTGTTTAAATCTGTTCTCTACCCTAAACACCCACTAATTACCCTCAGGGTCGGCCCGCCCATGAGGCGGGGTGAAACGTTTGCCTCAGGCGGCGCTTCTGAGGGGGCGGCACCCGCCCGTCCGTAGGTGTGGAGTGCCGCCCGAGCTGGAGGGAATAGCGGGCAGGAAGGGGGTATTGGGCCTAGCGGCGGGGAGGGGGGTCGGACCCCCCCCCTCCCTCGCCTGGGTCCCCCGTCCTCCGCTCCCCTCCAGCTTGTTATGCGCGCTGGCTGGCTGGCTGCGGCTGTAAGAGGCAACGGGCGGGGATCACTCACCTCTTCCTCGTTCCAACGTGCGCTCCACTGACGTCACTTCCTGCGGCGTAGCAGGAAGTGACGTCAGTGGAGCGCAGGCTGAACGAGGAAGAGGTGAGTGATCCCCGCCCGTTGCCTCTTACAGCTGCAGCCAGCCAGCCAGCGCGCATAACAAGCTGGAGGGGAGCGGAGGACGGGGGACCCAGGCGAGGGAGGGGGCGGTCCGACCCCCCCCCTCCCCGCCGCTAGCCCCAATACCCCCTTCCTGCCCGCTATCCCCTCCAGCTCGGGCGCCCCCCCCCCGCACCCACGGGGGGGGGGGGGGGGGGCGCAGCGGCGATTTCTTCAAAGTTTGCCTCAGGCGGCAAATGGTCTAGGGCCGGGCCTGATTACCCATCAATCACCCCATCACCACCTGTCACTGTTACCCATCAGATTAGACCCTAATCTGCCCCTAGGGCACCCAATCACCCGGCCACACCCTCAGAACGCCCTCAGTCCCCAGCCCTGATAACCTCGCCAGTGCATTGCTTGCATCTATTTCCCCCCTCTAATCACACCTTGAGATACCTATCAATCACCTCCTGTCACCACCTGTCACCCCCTAGCACACCTACCCATCAGATCAGGCCCTAATTGGCCCCGTGTGGGCTCCTGATCACTCTGCCAAACCCTCAGATCCCCCTCAGACCCCATTCCGATCACCTCCCCAGTGCATTGATTGCATCTATTTTCCCCTCTAACCACCCCCTGAGACACCCATCAATCACCTCCTGTCACCCCCCCCCCCCTAGCCCTCCTATCCATCAGATCAGGCCCAATACAACCTGTCATCTAAGAGGCCACCATGCGACACCTAGAGGGAAGTGCGGGCAAGCCCTGGACCTCTCACCTCCAGGGAACTCACCCCACCACCTCTAAACTGAATGCCAACTGCAACAAACACAATTGCTAACTTCCAGTCAGAGCAATATCCTGCCTCTTTCTGGCCAGCAGACGCTAGTCAGCCAATCAGGTGCACTGTCATACACCCTTTGCCTGCTGCACCATACTTAGCAGGAATTACATAGATTAGCATTCAGGTGGGAGGCTTCGGTTGGACGCAATCGTGAATTGCGTCGTTTACAGGGACGCCCCGTGTAGGCACATCTCCCACACGGTCCCCTCCCTAACCACTCACCTGTCAACCGCATCCTAGAAGCTGGGGCCCCTGGGCTGTCATGTGGACCAGTGTTTGTGATTTTAAATTTATTTTTTGCAGCAAACAGATGCATAAAATATATATATATATATATATTATGTAACATAAATGAAATGTATATAAAATTGAGATTTACTATATATTTTTATATCCCCACATAAATAATTAATGTATTACCTTTTTTTTTTTTTTTTTTTTTTTTAGTATTATAAAAAAATGAAGTTTTTG
Organism: Hyperolius riggenbachi; assembly: GCF_040937935.1. Lineage (NCBI taxonomy): Eukaryota > Metazoa > Chordata > Amphibia > Anura > Hyperoliidae > Hyperolius > Hyperolius riggenbachi. Next base: position 40,872,710 of record NC_090656.1, read on the forward strand.
TCTGTTTATTTACATTATCTAAACAATTTTAGGGTCATTTTTATATGAATTATATTCAGGGCCGGCCTTAGGTTTCACAGCGCCCTGAGCGAAACCTGATTTTTGTGCCCCCCCCCCCCCCCCCCTTCATCCTCTTCACGCATGCGCGCACATACACACCTGCACTCAAACACACAGGCCCATATGCAATTTACCTTTTCTCCTGAGATATCTCCTAGGACAGTGGTTAGCAACCTTTTTGACGTCGTGACACATCATGCCAAATGCTCAGATCTCTGTGATACGTCACATATATATAATAGGAAAAATACTATTAATAACCACGAATGGATGGAAAGAGTGCATTATCCTGAATATACTTAGCAATGAAGGCTAGAACCTTTCAGGAATATTAATAAAAACAATCAGTGGGACAGTTATCTGCCCCCCCCCACCCCCATTTACAATGATAGCACAGTACTGACAATTTGCACCATGCGTTATAGCCGCAGTGTGCCCCCCAACCCCCTCCCCCGATCTCATGTGTAGGTGCCCTCAATATAGGTTGCCAAGCATAGGTGCCCCCAGTATAGTCAGTTGAAGGTCTCCATCACCCCCATAGGTAGCCAGGCATAGGTGCCTCCAGTATAGGTAGCCATGTGTTGGTACCCTCAGTAAAGGTAGTCAGCTATAGGTGCCCCCAGTATAGGAAATCAGGTGTAGGTGCTCTCAGTATAGGTAACCAGCTATTAGTCGCCCCCTTGGAAGCCGGCGCCTGTGCGACCGCTCTGGTTGCACAGGCCAAAGGCCGGCTATGATTATATTTACTTACTATGCAGTAATGAGGGAAATTTTCTGCCAAAAATCTCTCAGCCAGCCTCCGCTTGCTTGCGCCTCTCATGCACGGATGGTCTATGCAGGGAGCGCGCATAGAGGCAAGGCGGCGGCTTCCGGAGTGGACTGGGAGGAGTAGGTGTACATGACGGGCGGTGGCAGAAGCGGATGGTTTGGCTTGCGAGTGACGAAGCAAGCTCAAACCCTCTCCGGCAGATCCAGTACGCGTGCGCAGCCGTACCGAAGCGTATGGAAGCACGCAATACAAAGTAACTTCCCCCTGCGTTCCAAGCACAGGAACAGGGAAGTTTACCATCACTCTACCAAATCTACTTCCGGGGCACCAAATGCAAACGGCTCGAATTGCGGAGCCAGTGAAGCCCGAAGGGGGAAAAAAGCATGCGACCCACGTTACATTGGCCTACTGAACAGGGGCAGGTAGGCCATTTGTATTTTATAAACTTTGCCTGATGACTCCTTTAAGCTCTGTTCTGACTCTTGCTCACTGTCTGCTCTAGCTAACACTTTGCAGTGAAGGCTTCAGACCCTAGTCAGTTCCGTGTGTGGCTTGAACCGGCAGGACACTGGGGATTCCATACTAGCTCAGCATGTATAAATATTGATTACTTGTGTTTGACTATTGCCTGTTTCTCTGACTTCTCTTTGCCTGCCGATTCTGTACCTTTGCCAATCTGATCTGTTGCCGACCTCTGCCTGATTACTTACTAAAGGTAGCCATACACAGGTCGATTTGCCATCAGATTCGACCAACAGATAGATCCCTCTCTGATCGAATCTGATCAGAGAGGGATTCAGAGAGGGATCGTATGGCTGCCTTTACTGCAAACAGATTGTGAATCGATTTCAGCCTGAAACCGATTTACTATCTGCTGAGCTGCCGCTGTCGCCTGTCCCCCCCCGCATACATTACCTGAAAATAAACGCAATGCAGGAAACATGTCAGTATAAAATAAACGCAATGCGGGCAACATGTCAGTACAAAATAAACGCAATGTGGGCAACATGTCAGTACAAAATAAACGCAATGTGGGCAAACATGTCAGTACAAAATAAACACAATGCGTGCAGACATGTCAGTACAAAATAAACGCAATGCGTGCAGACATGTCAGTACAAAATAAACACAATGCGGGCAGACATGTCAGTACAAAATAAACGCAATGCGGGCAAACATGTCAGTACAAAATAAACACAATGCGGGCAACATGTCAGTACAAAATAAACGCAATGCAGGCAACATGTCAGTACAAAATAAACGCAATGCGGGCAAACATGTCAGTACAAAATAAACGCAATGCGGGCAAACATTTCACCAGAAAATAAGCGCAATGCGGGCAAACATTTCACCAGAAAAAAGCGCAATGCGGGCAAACATTTTACCAGAAAAAAACGCAATACGGGCAAACATTTCACCAGAAAAAAACGCAATACGGGCAAACATTTCACCAGAAAAAAAACCGCAATGCTGGCAAACATTTCACCAGAAAATAAAAGCAATGCGGGCAAACATTTCACCAGAAAAAAAAACGCAATGCGGGCAAACATTTCACCAGAAAAAAACGTAATGGGAGCACATTTCACCTGGAAAAAGCATTTACTCACCTGGCAGAAGTCTCCGGCCTCTGGCGCGCTGCTCCCGGGACCACCTTCCTCCTCCTGCAGAGTTCCGCGCTGACAGGGCTACGGCAAGATGACGCCCGAAGCCCTGTACTAGAGACACAAATAGTCTCCAGTACAGGGCTTCGGCAGCCATCTTGCCGTAGCCCTGCTCGCCTGCCAGTGTGAAAACACAGGAAGACTAAGGAGGCTGGAGTTGGTAAGCAACAAAGGGTCGACTATGTCCAACTCACCACCAGAAATGTTTTGATCCCATTATTTGAAATAGAATAACAACTTTATGCTTAGAAAAACCTGTTTCATTGGTATTTTAGCAGTATTGGGCTAGGGGGAGAGGGGGGGAGGGGGAGGAGGGAGAAAAAATGGGGGGGAGTTGGTTCACAGGGGGAAGGAAATATACTGCTAGTATGATAACATATATGGTTATAACATCACATATATACTAATTTCACAGTCTGACGTTATATCGGGTAGATCGGAAGAATTGTTCTGTGTAAATATTTAACGATTATGTTATCTGATATTCAATACAGTATGAGACTAATGCAATTGGATATTTGGAACCAGAAAACCAGTTTAAATATAGAAAATAGCAGAAAGAATAGATTTTAATGGTTGATTCCAGAATGTGCCAGTAGGTGTCGCTGTTGCACAAAAAATAGTTATCAGTTTAAATTGAAAAGTGGGAACCTTGGGGGGGGGGGGGGGGGGGGGGGAAGAAAACGAACAAAATAGGCGAATTATTCCAAGAGGAAAGGTGTCCTGGTATACTGTTATTGACTGGGAAAGAAAGTCAGTGAACTGATATGAAATATTAAGCAGCTTGTAACTGAAAAAAACAAAGCCTATTTATGCTATGAACGGGGAAATGTAGAAGAGATTTCCAGAGGCCTGGTGTATTGAGCCTCTGCTAAATTTTAAAGAGACCCAAGTCATAGACACAGGCGACTGGCCTGGGGGAACGAGCAGCGATTTCCCCCCTCCCCCGGGCCGCCTCCTCATCAATCAATTAGGGCGAGGTCGGGTCGGGTTAGTGTAGAACTCAGCCCGGGAACTCAGCCACGCCCACAGCTCACTCTTACCAGCCCAGGCTGTCCTATTGGAGCACGTCAGGCCAGAGACTGCAGAGGGCTTTGTATTGGCTCCCTTTTCTCTTGCCCTTCTCCTCCATTGGCTGCAGTGCTGATGATGCACTTGTTAAACTCCACCCTGCAGCTTACTAGAGCCGAAGCAGAGAGACTGCAGACCACGAGGAGCAGTTGCTTGAATGTGTGCAATGAGCCCAGCCCAGGTCAGCTCTCAAAGTAATAGAAGAAGTGTGTGAGTATGTATGTGTATATATATCACAGGTGCTTGGGCTGCTGCAAGAAGCCAACAAGGATGTGACAGGAAAATGCAGAGCAATGTCGTCTTGCACAGCAGAAAGATACAGACTGTTCAGCTGGCTTTCAGTCTGTCTCTGCATGAACTGCTGACCCTGCCTGCACCATGCTATCACTGGGCTCCCTCCCCCACAGATAAGTAATGGACAAACGTCTGGTCACTGGCACCTGGCAAGGCTGCATGTGAGGAGACAAGAGAGCTGGAGGTGATGTGCTGATCACAAGGGAAATGCTCACCCCACCTCTCCATCTGATTTCCAGGAGGACACTAGTAATAGCAGATAAATTCTATAGACGCCAGGAGCAGCTAGCTCTGAAGTATAATAATGAAAACTATGGGAGTTTTTTTTTTTTTTTTAATTGTGAGAGGAGCTGCCAGGGCCAAGTGACAGACGACACAAACTCTTATGGCTGAATCATCAGGCTAAAGGAAAAAAAAAAAAAGCTTTACTGTTACTGGGCTTCCTCCAGCCCCTGGAAGCCGTCCAGTGCCCTCACTGCAGCTCTAGGTCTACTCACAGGTCCAGGTCTACTCACACATGGTCTCTTGTGCTCTGCGCAGGCACAGAGCTGCTATGCCTGCGCAGAACAGTAGAGACCACGTGTGAGTGATTGACAGCGGTGCTCGTGCAGGCGCAAGGTCAGCATCTGCACCGGAGGGGACCTGGAGCTGCAGCGAGGGCACAGGACGGCTGCCAGGGGCTGGAGGAAGCCCCAGATTAGTAAAGCTTTTTTTTTTTTTTTTTTTTTTTTTGTAGCCTGATGATTCCTTATAGATGAAGTACTGATGCAGCAGTCAGTTATTATTTATATAGTGCTTATATCTTCTGCAGCGCTGTACAGATTATATTGTTTTTTCCTTTAACTGTTCCTCAGAGGAGCTCACAATCTAATCCTACCATAGTCATACTGTATGTCTGTGTATATCGTGTAGTGTATGTATCGTAGTTTAGGGCCAATTTAGCTAATTAACTTATCTGTATATTTTTGGGATGAGGGGGGATACTGGAGTGCAGTAGTTCTGCGCCTGCGCAGTCCGCTCTGGCCCACTTGGCGGTGATTGACAGCGCCGATCGTGACGTCATCACCGGGGACCGGGTCGGAGCTCCGGCGAACGGCTGCGGGCAGAGCTGCGGCGAGGGAGGTCCTGGGAGCTTGGGGCTGGAGGAAGCCCCCGGTAAGTACCACTCATTTTAGTATATGTGCCCTGATGACTCCTTTAAAGGACTTCCGAGGCCAAAATTAAGAAAATCACACTGTACCTTTTTAATAGCAGAATCCACGGAGGACGTCCTGCCCGTCCTCCGCTCCGTTCCGCCATCAATGCAGGTCTTTCCGTTCCCCTATGGCTTGGCCCGACCCCACCAAACGGGTCGCATCGATTCCACCTCTAAGATGGCCGCCGCCATGCTCCGCGGCTGCGCAGTACGCTTTGCACTTGGGGAGCCTACCAGTACCTAATAAGCGGCGGGAGGCGGGCAATAGGCTGCACAGTCGTGCTAGCGGCAAAGCGTACTGCGCAGCCGCGGAGCATGGCGGCGGCCATCTTAGAGGTGGAATCGATGCGATCCGTTTGGTGGGGTCGGGCCAAGCCATAGGGGAACGGAAAGACCTGCATTGATGGCGGAACGGAGCGGAGGACGGGCAGGACGTCCTCCGTGGATTCTGCTATTAAAAAGGTACAGTGTGATTTTCTTAATTTTGGCCTCGGAAGTCCTTTAAAGGTTGCTGCATCACTGTTTAGCGTTTAGGCTTGTTGTAAATGGTTGGTATTGGAATACCTTGTCCCTCCATCCAAGCAGCTACTTCAGCAGAGGTTGTAAAGAATGCTTTGCCTTTAAACAGGATCTTCAGCTTGGCTGGGAACAGCATGCTGTAATTAACCACCCTGGCGTACTAGTAAATGCGCCAGGGTGGCGGCGCAGCACAATTTTTTTTTTTTTTTTTTTTTTTTTTTAGTTTTGTTTTATATATGTATCATGTAGCTAGCCTAGCGCTAGCCACATGATCCCCCCCTCCCTGCGCCGTCCCTCCCACCCTTCCGATCGCCGCTGCCACGTCTTCCTAATGCTTGCTGGGGACTCTATAACGCGGCGCATCGGCGGCGAGCGGCGGCGATCGATGTAAACATGCAGCAAGCAAAGTGCTTGCTGCGTGTTTTAAAAAAAATTGCCAAAAATCGGCCCAGCGAGGCCTGAGCGGCGCCCTCCGGCGTTAATGGACGAGCTGAGCTCGTCATTACCGCTAAGGAGGTTAATCTTTTTTTCCTTGAGGCCTGCTTTAACAGCTTGGGATGTAGCCCTGCGTTTTTGTATTTCAGCAGAAAAATCTTGATATATGGAGATTTTTGCACCGCTATATTCCATTTGAGGGGTCAGTCTAGCTTTCCGCAGAATCTCGGTTTTGTCCCTGCAATTTAGCAATCATAGGTCTTTGGGGTTTGCCTGGTATTGGATTTCCACCTGGGACTGTATGAGCCCTTTCTATAGAAAGGAATGCGTGAGTTCTAGGTTTGGAATGGCGGATTTCAGCCAGTTTTCTAGAAAGTTCTCTGGGGCAGTCCCCTCTGACTTTTCAGGGAATCCCACAAACCGCAGATTGGACCTTCGTGATCTGTTCTCTAGGTCATCTAATTTCAGAGCATGTGAAGCTGTAGTTTTTATCATGGTAGATTGTGCTGTCTGCGTGGGTTTCATAGCATCCTCTATGGCCTGGTGCACACCAAAACCCGATAGCAGATCTGCAAAATGCTAGCAGATTTTGAAACGCTTCTTCTTATTTTTCTGTAGCTTTTCAACTAGCATTTTGCGGTTTTGGGAAGAGTTTTTGGTGTAGTAGATTTCATATATTGTTACAGTAAAGCTGTTACTGAACAGCTTCTGTAACAAAAACGCCTGCAAAACCGCTCTGAACTACCGTTTTTCAGAGCGGTTTGCGTTTTTCCTATACTTAACATTGAGGCAGAAACGCATCCACAATCTAAGAAATGCCTCACCCCAGGAGTATGCGTTTCAGCAAAACGCCTCCCGCTCTGGTGTGACCCACCCCATTGAGATACATTGACCAAGCGTATCCGCAGCCGCATGAGGCTGCAGAAACTCTCAAAAGGCCGCTCGGTGTGCACCAGCCCTAAGTCACTGATTCTCCTCATTCTTCTGCAGCTCTTTCCCTTAGTTTCCTCAAATCATCCTTTGTAAGGGATAAATCAGATTGCACTGTATCAAGTTTGGCTGTCACATTAACCTGTAATGCTTTTATTGCTTCCAGAAGTTTAGCCCTGGTTGGTTCCCTCTCCCCCTTGTCTGAGTCCCCGTCAGTGTCACTAGATGCCTGTGCCCGCTTTTTTTTCCTGCTGGATTCCCCTTTGTGTGTGCTGGGGCATCTACTCACAGTTTGGGAGGCTGTGTGTTCCGTCTCCCCCTACTGCTCCATGTCTGTCTCATCGCTGGAGTGCATGTCAGCTTGTGTAGCTGCGGGCGGGTTAGCTGGGACCTGAGCAGCGCCATCTTGGCTTGCCCCATGCGCATATTTAGCCAGCTTCTCTGCCGCCTCCTCGGCTCTGGCTTGTGTGGATTTGGGCACGTCGGGGCTCAGTCGGGAGCTGTGGTGATCCGCCGTCGCTAGGGAAAGGTTGCGTGGCAGTTGGGCTGCTGGGAGAGTCAGGATGCTGCAGGATTAGAGGTGAGGTGGAGGAGCCGCGGGAGATCGCATCTTCACTCCTGCATAGCCATCCACGACCCCCTGTTTGGATGTTTGAAACGAAAAACTCAGAAAATACCCCTCAGAAGATGCCTTGTGCTCCCCTAAGCTTTGGGGGTGCTGGACCTTTGAGTTTTTGAGTAATTGGGCTCCAAATTTGCCCCAGAGACATATTATGAAGTCTTAATGTGCAACCCTTTAAGTCTGGCACCTGACATTTCCAGGACCCCAAATTTGAAGTATACATATTAGTCTATTTTCTCTCAAAGCGTGCCAATTTTGGGGTGTCTAGTACCACCGGATCGTAAAATACGCTCCCCCTAATAAAAGGGACCCCAAAACCCATTTGTGGGCTATCCTGGCTGGGCATTAGGGCCCTGCACCCCAAAATCTCAGCACCTGCAATAGACAAGGTCCCTGGGGTCCTCATCTGAAAACTTGGGGTCACTGGACTCCCTGGTCCTGGAGAAATTGGGATCCTCATTGCCCTCATAGTTTTATAATGAAGGCCCAGTTTGCATTCCTCTAACTCTGGCTCCTGAAACCCCATGCACCCCAAATGTGACACGTAGATGGGTGGTGTATATGTCTTCAAAATGTGTGCTAATATATTGGGGTGCATAACTCCCCAGGATCTGTAGATACTGTATCTGACATAAAAAGGGGCCTCAAACATGTTTTTCGGGTGCCCTGGCCAGGTCATTTGGACCCTGGACACCAAAATTGCAAGACTTTGAGCCTTTATGCTCCTCTGGGTCTTCTGAAGAGGTGGCATCACTGGGTTCTCTGGTACGGGAGAAATTGGGGTCCAAATTGTTAAATATAGCAAATATAAAATTAACTTTTTCTTTACACCCTGGATAATCAGGCAACCGAACATTTGGGTATTAATTGAGGAAATCTGCACCTACCTGCATCTTAAATTTGGGGTGTTATTCTTTTCAGGAGCTTGAGTTATGGGGTGAATACCAGGCCTCCATTACAAGTCTATGGCTATCATTTATGAAAGTGCTGTCGGTATTGAGAATCAGTGCGGGAAAACACTGCTGTCGGTGTTTTAGACTTCTGGCTGCTCATTCATAAAAAAAGTGTTCAGGTGCGATAGCAGTGCGGATATTCCCCGAACTAGGCAGGCGGTAGGCTCGCGGAGACACTGAATCTGCCGAGTTGATACATTTCTCCGTGTTCCGCTCTATTGCAGCTGCCTCGGAGGTCTGTGTGTCTCCATTCACTTACATTGTTATCACCACATCAGAGGGAGCGGTACTTCCCGACCTCACACCGCTTGCGGTGATCTTTATGAATTAACATTTTGCTACATTTTTTACTATAATCACCGCACAAGGCGGTGATTTATCGCTGTGCTCGGTAATGTCAGCTTTTGATGCGGAAGGAGCCTTTATGAATGCAGATTTTACTACATGTGCGGTAAAGTCAGCTGTTTTAAGCATTTCCGCATGCGGAAATGCTTTATGAATGATAGCCTATGGGGGCCACATTTGTTGAACACCCCCCTGCTGGCCAAAGGAGATGGCCAAATCTGACCTGCAATAGTATATAAAATAAGGCCCCTTAAAAATTTACTGCACGGTTTCCTTAACTTGAAACGATACGAAATTTAGTACATCTTATCACTCTGATCTAGCATTTGCAACAGCAGACGCGGAGCAACTGAATGACTTGTCCTATATATACTGCAAGCGCTCCACAGCGCCGCCCCAGTCACTCAGCCAATCCGGAGCATAGCTGGAGTCAGCTCATCGCCTGATTAGCTGACTCCCCTTCAAGTTGCATAAAGGTCCTATTGCTTGTGTTTTTGAGGGAAAAAAAGGGAATTCATTTAAATTTTTTTCACTCACTGAAGATGAATATTTATTAAAAACTCAAACTGGAAATGCATGAAAAACGCAAACACAGGGAAAATAAAAAACACAGTAATGCACATGCCATGAGGGCTCGTTACCACTAGAGCAAATCTGCATGCGTTTCCTGCATGCAGATACGCTCAAACAATACTAGTGGATGGCGCCGTTTCCACTTGTCAGGAATTCTGTGCGGCTCACTCTGCAGAAAAAATCTGCACAGCAGAGCCGTCAGAATTCGCACGCCGCACACCCGCACGCGAATCGTCTGTCATGTAACTAACTAAATAGGAAAACCACAAGCACTTGAGTCTTGGTTTTCCCGGCGTTTCCACGCGTGGTTTCGTTAAAAAACCCATGTCAATGCTTGCCGGCATTGACATAGTTAAAATCGCGTTGTTAAAATCGCGAATGATTCCGCATGAAAACGTCAACGAATCCGCAACCGTATGCGGATTCGTTGACTCGTTTTCTGTGAGCAAATCGCGCCGCACGAGTGGAAGTGTGCCCTAAAACTCATGGTTTCCCGCACAGACAAGTGTGCTGCCAGCCTAAGAAATTATTGATGGAAGTACCAGGAGGAAGACTCATACTGTCAGGAGGAAATCCCTCCCCTTAGACCTTTAAGTCTTCTCATTGGTCAATTAATGCAATGAATGGCTTCACTCCCTTAAATGCTGATCTGCAGTGTCTATATAACCAGAGAACCCTTCGTATGGGTGAGATACTGGCATCTCGGTCACCATAGCGACAGAGGGCAAGGGTAAAAAATTGTAGTAATTTGGACCAGCAACTTGTGGTTCTCCTACCTGGGAGGAACTAAAAGTACCAGCATGCTTCAACAAGTAGTGGGCACGCTGGTACTTGTAGTTCTATCCAGCTCTCCCTTCCCCATTGTAGCAGTTAGGGCGTAGGAACTTGGCGAGCCTGCAGAGGGAGAAGTTTCCATATTGTGCGCAGTATGTGTAACGACAGGACAGGAACTCAGCATTTCTACCTATTTATTGTATTTCTAGAGATAATTTGTACATTTCTAAACTTGTCAGTATTTTTGGTTCCTAAAAGTTCTTTTCTTAGCCTTTTAACCAGGGCTGTGGAGTCGGTCCAAAAATTCTTCGACTCCTCAGTTTAGGATTCCACCGACTCCGACTCCTCGACTCCGACTCCTCTAATTTGCATATTACAATTTTGTTGATTAAAAGTATGTAACGTGAAATTCGTCTCTTAACTGCCAACGCTTAGGAATTTTACAAGACAAATGAAGTGAGAAGGATATGTAGACTACTATATTTATTCCCTTTAGACTAAAACTATTCATTGGTAAGAGTACTTTTAACCATCCTGGCGGTATGGACGAGCTCAGCTCGTCCATCACCGCCGGAGGCTGCCGCTCAGGCCCTGCTGGGCCGATTTGCACCAAATAAAGAGCAGCACACGCAGCCGGCACTTTGCCAGCCGCGTGTGCTGCCCGATCGCCGCCGCTCTGCGGCGATCCGCCGCGAGCAGCGGCGAAAGAGGGTCCCCCCAGCCGCCTGAGCCCTGCGCAGCCGGAACAAATAGTTCCGGCCAGCGCTAAGGGCTGGATCGGAGGCGGCTGACGTCAGGACGTCGGCTGACGTCCATGACGTCACTCCGCTCGTCGCTATGGCGACGGTGTAAGCAAAACAAGGAAGGCCGCTCATTGCGGCCTTCCTTGTTTATTCTGGGCGCCGGAGGCGATCGGAAGAACGCCTCCGGAGCGCCCTCTAGTGGGCTTTCATGCAGCCAACTTTCAGTTGGCTGCATGAAATAGTTTTTTTTTAATTTAAAAAAAACCCTCCCGCAGCCTCCCTGGCGATCTTATCAGAACGCCAGGGTGGTTAAAAGGTACAAACCGGAACAAAGAACATCTATCAGGCCCTAGGCAATGTAAGTGTGGGTACATGTAAGAATGATGTGCAGGTACTCTGCAGGGGAATATGGAGATTGTAAACAGACAACACCACTGTGTTCAATGTGCACAGCATTCTCAGTGGATTCCCTGCAGTTCTGTGGGGAGTGCATATGTAGAGTATAGTACTACTGTGTAACAAAGTAAACCTGAGACAGATGAAATTAAAGTTTTATATATACCTGGGGCTTCCTCCAGCTGCCTTCAGGATAATCCGTCCCTCGTTGTCCTCCTCCACCACCTGGATCTTCTGCTATGAGTCCAGGTACTTGAGCCAGTCGGGTGTAGTGCGCATGCACACACACCACCCCCAGGAGCATACTACACCTGTGCAGCACTATTGCGCAGGTGCAGAATGTTCCTGGCTGTGGGAGCGGCATGCAGCCTGGACAGCGCTGACTGGCTGAATTACCAGGACTCATAGCAGAAGATCCGGGTGGTGGAGGACAGCGAGGGACTGATTAGCCTGAAGGGGGCTGGAGTAAGCCCCAGGTATGTATAAAACTTTACTTTTCATCCGTCTCAGGTACCCTTTAATTTGCAGTCACTAAACCTAATTTAACAACATACCAAATTATTTGATTTCATCAGCAAAGGGAGTGCATACATTTGCATAAATCTGCATCAATGCAGAATTATTTCCATCTCATTGACCATCTCTATTAGTGACACAGCTACACATCAGGCTTTATTCTTACAGCATAGATGATGTTTAGTGTATATATATATATATATATATATATATATATATATATATATATATATATTCCTGTGTACACAGCATATATACAGTCACAATCAGATATGTATATCTGACCTTAAAAATACGGGGACTGCTTTACTGAAGCAGCACAAGTAACTAATTTTGATAGGTTTATTTCATTTTTGTGGACTAACCACAGCTATTACTTATATATACTGTATATATACATTATTTTTAATGACTATTATCTGAGAAATAGAACATTTTATCATATATTCTATTTTAATTACAGTTACAAATTCGTTCGGAGTCGGTGCATTTTTTTTTCCGACTCTAGGCACCCAAAATTGCCCGACTCCACGACTTCGACTCCGACTCCACAGCCCTGCTTTTAACTGGTACATTTTAGGTTGAATTGAATATAGATTTGTATAAATCTCCGTTCTATATTATTATTATTATTATTATTATTATTATTATTATTATTGTACTGAGATGCCACTATTGGTTACAGGCGGATAATCCTGTGCAGTCACAGACTGGGACTATAGGATGAATCTATATATCAGAATTCACCAATTTCCTGCACATCACGGCTGACATGGTGGTGGTGTGACATTTAAACTTAATGTTTGGAGATTTTAAAGGGCCTATCCGTATGGTGTATATCTCCACCTACATAATGTATGACTGCACATATGGTGTATAACTCCGCCTAGCAGTGGCTGGAAAGTGTAATGGTTAAGGGCTCTGGCTCTGACACAGGAGACCTGGGCTCAAATCTCGGCTCTTCAGTAAGGAATTTCTTGGGCAAGTCTCTTTAACACTGCTACTGCCTACTGAGTGCGCTCTAGTGGCTGCCTCGCAAGTGCTTTTAGGGCCCGTTTCCACTATCGCGAATCCGCATGCGGGCAACGCATGCGGATTCGCACAGTCAGTACAAGTGGATGGGACTGTTTCCACTTGTGCGTTTCCCCGCACGTTTTTCTGTGCAGAAAAAATCTGCAGGGTAGGGGCCTCAGAATTCGCCTGCGTGTGGAATGCAGGCGAATCGCACGCAATGTATTTAATAGGGAAATCGCATGCGTTTTCCCCATGCGTTTTTTGCCGCGATTTCGCATAGGTACCCATGTTAATTCACACAGGCAGTGACATGGTTAAAATCGCATACAGCCTTACCTATGCGAAATCGCATGCAAAATCGCGGCAAAAAACGCATGCGGAATCGCACCCGCATGCGATTTGCCTGCGGTGATTCGCCGGCGATTTCGTAACGCTATAGTGGAAACGGGCCCTTAGTCCGACAGGAAAAAGGCGCTATACAAATATTATTATTTATTATTATTATCATTATTTCACATGTCTATGATATAGTTTTTGAGAATCATTTGATTTGAATGTCCGATGCAACGCTTGTAGCGAAAAACGAGTCCCATTCTAAAAATTCCTGTGCGAAACCCCTTAAGCCATAACATCACAACATTTCATTTAACAGTTTTTTTGTATGTATTTTCTACTTTTGTGCAAAATTTTGAAAGTGTGTGTTAACACTGTCATTGGCCTAGTGCACACCAAAATCCGCTAGCAGATCCGCAACATGCTAGCAGATTTTAAAACACTTTTTCTTCTTTTTCTGTAGCGTTTCAGCTAGCATTTTGCGGTTTTGTGAAGCGTTTTTGGTGTAGTAGATTTCATGTATTGTTATAGTAAAGCTGTTACTGAACAGCTACTGTAACAAAAACGCCTGGCAAACCACTCTGAAGTGCAATTTTTTTTCAGAGCGGTTTGCGTTTTTCCTATACTTTGA
>NC_090656.1:40894043-40896543 GCF_040937935.1 Hyperolius riggenbachi
CGGCCGGCCCCACGAGGGAGAAGGCCAAGGTGTCGGCCGGCCAGCTCGCCCCAGGGTGGGGACCAAACGAGTTTTTCAGATCGCAGCAGCAGCAGCAGCACTGCTCCCGTGCATTCGCCAATCACTTTCCTACGACTCTTCACACCAAAAAACGAACCGTCTGTTGTTTCTTTTTCGTCTGTTTCTTTGTTTTTGCCTTCTGTGTTTCTTTCCGTTTTCTTCTTTTTGCCCTTTTTTTGTGTTTTTTTGTTTTGGGGTTTTTTTTTGTGTTTTTTTTTCCTTTTCCCTTTTGTTTTGTTTTTTTTAAGGCCAGATTAGGCTTTCAGCGTGTGATAATTTTGTTTAGTAACAACTTTTTTTTTTTTTTTTCCCCCCCTCTCCCTCACTGTACAGAGTGGAAGATTGTAAGACCTTCTTTGCCAAAAAATCCTAAGTCACGACGTACCCTGGTGGCATCCGCATTTGAAAGGCCAAGTTTCCGAGGTAAGGTGACCAGCAATATCTCTCGCTTCTTTCGCGTTCGGTCACTTTGCCTTCGCTTTACAAGTCTTTCACTTTGGTGCGGCCTACGCTGGTAGAAAAAAAGAAAAATTGCAGTAAAATAAGGAAGTGAAATATGACTCTTTTCCTCTTTTTTTTGTTGTTGCCGTCGTCGTCGTCGTCGTCTTTTAAGGCCAGGTGATGCTTTTTAGCGTGGGAGAATTTTGTTTGGCGACTAACTCATTTTCAGTGCATTTTAAAGGGAAACGTAGAGGTGGGGAGGAAAAAACAAAACGGAAGAAAAAACATCTGCATAAGGTAACCAGTAACACCTCGCTTCTTTCAAATCCGGTCACTTTGCTTTCGCTTCACAAGTCTTTCGCTTTGGTGCGGCCTACGTAGGAAGGAAAAAACGCAATCGCCCTTGATTCCCAGTTTGCGACTACAAAAATAAAAAAAAAAACAAAGAAAAGAATTACGCAAAGGCGCGGGCCTCAACCCTAAAGCTGTAAAAGGGGGGGGGGGGAAGCAACAAAACAGAAAAACAACCCAAAAACCCTGTCCTATCACGGTTAAAACGTTACGACGCACGTCTCTGGTACTTTCGCTAAGCCTTCCCCAAACCCGTCGACGGCGTCACCTGCTTTCCTGCGGGGTCCGGGCGCGTCCGAGCCTGGAGACCCACCGCCAGGGGCTCCACGACCCGAGGCGGGGCGAAAACGACGCCGCGCGGGCCTCGCTCGGCTCGGCACCGCTCGGGGGCTCCGCGCAGAGACCGAGTTTTCCCGGCCAGCTTGGCCCGCGCGGGAGGCCGCGGGCCAGGCTGGCGCGAAAGAGCGAGCTCGACCCTCAACGAAATCGGGCGCTTCCGGGGCCTCGCTCCCCGGAGGTCTCCTGGAAGCCCCGATGAGAGCGGATTTGAACGCCCGGGCCGGCCCGGAGTTCCAGGAGGTCGGGCGACTTCGGCGCCAAGGCTGGGTGAAGCGCCCCCGGGTTCCGAGCGCACCTGACCCGTGCCCGCCACCCTCCGGCGGAATAGCAGGAGCAGGGGGAGCGAGCAGTTGCTTCGGGCGGCCGGGGGGATGGGTCCGCGGGACCCCTCAGCACCTCGGGCGGGGGCGCAGGCCGGCGCCCCCCGGTGGCGGGCGGCGGTAGCGCGGCGGCAGTCCCTCGGGAGGCCCGGCGCCCCCCGGTGGCGGGCGGAGGTAGCGCGGCAGCAGGCTCTCGGGCGGCCCGGCGCCCCCCGGTGGCGGGCGGAGGTAGCGCGCGGGGGTAGGTCGGCGCCACCCGGTGGAGGGCGGAGGTAGCGCGGGGGGAGTTCGGCGCCCCCCGGTGGCGAGCGACGGCAGCGCGGCGGCAGGCTCTCGGGAGGCCCGGCGCCCCCCGGTGGCGGGCGGAGGTAGCGCGCGGGGGTAGGTCGGCGCCACCCGGTGGAGGGCGGAGGTAGCGCGGGGGGAGGTCGGCGCCCCCCGGTGGCGAGCGGCGGTAGCGCGGGGGAGTTCGGCGCCCCCCGGTGGCCAGCGACGGTAGCGCGGCGGCAGGCCCTCGGGAGGCCCGGCGCCCCCCGGTGGCGAGCGGCGGCGGGCCGGAGCGCGAGGCAGGAGAGTCGGCGCCGCGGGGCAAGCTGGCACGGGAGGAGAGGACGGCCGGAGCGCGAGGCAGGAGAGTCGGCGCCGCGGGGCAAGCTGGCACGGGAGGAGAGGAGGGCCGGAGCGAGAGGCAGGAGAGTCGGCGCCGCGGGGCAAGCTGGCACGGGAGGAGAGGAGGGCCGGAGCGAGAGGCAGGAGAGTCGGCGCCGCGGGGCAAGCTGGCACGGGAGGAGAGGACGGCCGG
This sequence comes from Hyperolius riggenbachi, assembly GCF_040937935.1. Lineage (NCBI taxonomy): Eukaryota > Metazoa > Chordata > Amphibia > Anura > Hyperoliidae > Hyperolius > Hyperolius riggenbachi. The sequence continues at coordinate 40,896,357 of NC_090656.1, forward strand.
AGCTAGAGGCAGGAGAGTCGGCGCCGCGGGGCAAGCTGGCGCGGGAGGAGAGGCAGGAGAGTCGGCGCCGCGGGGCAAGCTGGCGCGGGAGGAGTGGAAGGCCGGAGCGAGAGGCAGGAGAGTCGGCGCCGCGGGGCAAGCTGGCGCGGGAGGAGAGGACGGCCGGAGCGAGAGGCAGAAGAGTCGG
>NC_090656.1:40951543-40954043 GCF_040937935.1 Hyperolius riggenbachi
TAATTTTGTTTAGTAACAACTTTTTTTTTTTTTTTCCCCCCCTCTCCCTCACTGTACAGAGTGGAAGATTGTAAGACCTTCTTTGCCAAAAAATCCTAAGTCACGACGTACCCTGGTGGCATCCGCATTTGAAAGGCCAAGTTTCCGAGGTAAGGTGACCAGCAATATCTCTCGCTTCTTTCGCGTTCGGTCACTTTGCCTTCGCTTTACAAGTCTTTCACTTTGGTGCGGCCTACGCTGGTAGAAAAAAAGAAAAATTGCAGTAAAATAAGGAAGTGAAATATGACTCTTTTCCTCTTTTTTTTGTTGTTGCCGTCGTCGTCGTCGTCGTCGTCTTTTAAGGCCAGGTGATGCTTTTTAGCGTGGGAGAATTTTGTTTGGCGACTAACTCATTTTCAGTGCATTTTAAAGGGAAACGTAGAGGTGGGGAGGAAAAAACAAAACGGAAGAAAAAACATCTGCATAAGGTAACCAGTAACACCTCGCTTCTTTCAAATCCGGTCACTTTGCTTTCGCTTCACAAGTCTTTCGCTTTGGTGCGGCCTACGTAGGAAGGAAAAAACGCAATCGCCCTTGATTCCCAGTTTGCGACTACAAAAATAAAAAAAAAAACAAAGAAAAGAATTACGCAAAGGCGCGGGCCTCAACCCTAAAGCTGTAAAAGGGGGGGGGGGGGGGAAGCAACAAAACAGAAAAACAACCCAAAAACCCTGTCCTATCACGGTTAAAACGTTACGACGCACGTCTCTGGTACTTTCGCTAAGCCTTCCCCAAACCCGTCGACGGCGTCACCTCCTTTCCTGCGGGGTCCGGGCGCGTCCGAGACTGGAGACCCACCGCCAGGGGCTCCACGACCCGAGGCGGGGCGAAAACGACGCCGCGCGGGCCTCGCTCGGCTCGGCACCGCTCGGGGGCTCCGCGCAGAGACCGAGTTTTCCCGGCCAGCTTGGCCCGCGCGGGAGGCCGCGGGCCAGGCTGGCGCGAAAGAGCGAGCTCGACCCTCAACGAAATCGGGCGCTTCCGGGGCCTCGCTCCCCGGAGGTCTCCTGGAAGCCCCGATGAGAGCGGATTTGAACGCCCGGGCCGGCCCGGAGTTCCAGGAGGTCGGGCGACTTCGGCGCCAAGGCTGGGTGAAGCGCCCCCGGGTTCCGAGCGCACCTGACCCGTGCCCGCCACCCTCCGGCGGAATAGCAGGAGCAGGGGGAGCGAGCAGTTGCTTCGGGCGGCCGGGGGGATGGGTCCGCGGGACCCCTCAGCACCTCGGGCGGGGGCGCAGGCCGGCGCCCCCCGGTGGCGGGCGGCGGTAGCGCGGCGGCAGTCCCTCGGGAGGCCCGGCGCCCCCCGGTGGCGGGCGGAGGTAGCGCGGCAGCAGGCTCTCGGGCGGCCCGGCGCCCCCCGGTGGCGGGCGGAGGTAGCGCGCGGGGGTAGGTCGGCGCCACCCGGTGGAGGGCGGAGGTAGCGCGGGGGGAGTTCGGCGCCCCCCGGTGGCGAGCGACGGCAGCGCGGCGGCAGGCTCTCGGGAGGCCCGGCGCCCCCCGGTGGCGGGCGGAGGTAGCGCGCGGGGGTAGGTCGGCGCCACCCGGTGGAGGGCGGAGGTAGCGCGGGGGGAGGTCGGCGCCCCCCGGTGGCGAGCGGCGGTAGCGCGGGGGAGTTCGGCGCCCCCCGGTGGCCAGCGACGGTAGCGCGGCGGCAGGCCCTCGGGAGGCCCGGCGCCCCCCGGTGGCGAGCGGCGGCGGGCCGGAGCGCGAGGCAGGAGAGTCGGCGCCGCGGGGCAAGCTGGCACGGGAGGAGAGGAGGGCCGGAGCGCGAGGCAGGAGAGTCGGCGCCGCGGGGCAAGCTGGCACGGGAGGAGAGGAGGGCCGGAGCGCGAGGCAGGAGAGTCGGCGCCGCGGGGCAAGCTGGCACGGGAGGAGAGGAGGGCCGGAGCGAGAGGCAGGAGAGTCGGCGCCGCGGGGCAAGCTGGCACGGGAGGAGAGGACGGCCGGAGCTAGAGGCAGGAGAGTCGGCGCCGCGGGGCAAGCTGGCGCGGGAGGAGAGGCAGGAGAGTCGGCGCCGCGGGGCAAGCTGGCGCGGGAGGAGTGGAAGGCCGGAGCGAGAGGCAGGAGAGTCGGCGCCGCGGGGCAAGCTGGCGCGGGAGGAGAGGACGGCCGGAGCGAGAGGCCGAAGAGTCGGCGCCGCGGGGCAAGCTGGCGGGAGGAGAGGACGGGTCGCGGAGGGGGTCCCCGGCAGAGGCCACCACCCGGGCGCTCGCGGGGCGGGCGGCCCGAGGTCGGCCGTTTTCGGCCTCCTCCGTCGCGGAGGCCCCGATGAGAGCGGATCTGGCCCGCCGCGTCCGAGCGGGGCTCCGCAGGCCCGGCCGAGCGAGGCGCCGCGCTCCCCTAAAAGGGGGGGTGGGTTCCGAGCGACCACGACCCGAGCCCGCCACCCTCGGGGAGATTGTCGGGAGGCGTCCCTCCGGCGACAACAAGCCGGCAGGGCTAGGGGCGGGGGACGGACCGAA